>NC_048224.1:135593867-135624452 GCF_002007445.2 Ailuropoda melanoleuca
CTTTTTGCTACCAATTCTTCTACTCTTCGTGCTGTTTCTTCCTCGATGAGTTTTTCTTCTATTTCTTGCTGTCGAATTTTTCGCTGCCGCTCGAACTCCGCTTTCTTCTCCTCCTCCTCTCGCTTCTGCTTCTCGTCCAGGCTGCTGCGCTTGCTCACCGTGCGCCCGAAGATGTCGATGCGGTCGGGCGGGGACGAGGCGCGCTCCCGGTCCCGCTCGCGCCGGGACACGGCAGTGTTGGTGGAGCGCGAGCGGGACCGCGACTCCCGCCGCCGGTTCCGTTTACTCTCCCGCGACTTGGAGCGCTTCCGCACGCGCTCCTTGTCCCGGGACCGCGACCGCGACCGGCTCCGCTTCTTGTTGTGTTTGCTGCTCTTCGTGTGTTTGGAGCGGGACGAGCTCCGGCTCCGAGACCGGCCCATCCTTCCGGGCGACGCTGTGACTAACCGCTGGCCTCGGGCCCTGCACGCGTCCCACTGCCCTAGCTTCCGCCTCCGGACCCCGGCTGGCCGTGCTGTCGAGGCCGGGGGAGGGAAAGCTGTCAGCCAGCTGACTTTATACCGCTCTCTTAGGTCGACGGCCGCCACGAAAGCCGCCTCCAAAGACAAGGCCGCAACGCCAGGAGTTGCAAAGATGGCAGCCGCGAATGCACCGGCCGCCCTTCCCACAATGCCCCGCGCGGAACGCGCCGCTACGCGAGCCCCGCCCCCTGACGATGGTTGCCGAAGGCGAGACGAGCGCTTCCGTGGGCACTCGGCTCCTTCCGCCTTCCCCGCGCCGTCCTGACGCTCAGGAGTCGGGAGTCCTCACCTTAGCTTTAGCGCATTTCTGCTTTCCGGTAAGGTGCTAATGCCATGCGAATGAACCCGTCACGTTTTGGTGAGAATGAAATCGTGCCTCCTCAGGAACTGACACTGCATTATTTGCTAGGAGCTGGATTTGTCTCAGGCAGCCTTAAATTGTATCAAAGTGACCCTGAGCGGGTGACTTGGTTCTCTGAGCTAAGCTTCCTCGTTTGTACAGTGAACACTTTATGAAGTGGTGTGAGGCTTCCAGGAGATGACGTCGGCTTTGATAAGGGGAAGCCAGTGCTCGATATGGGACTCCACGTGCCTGGAGTTGTTCTAAATGCTTTGCGTTTATTGACTGGAGCTCCGTTCTCATTTTAGGGGTGGGGGCGCTGAGGTCCAGCAGGTAAAGAAGTTGGTTGCCCAGGTCCCACAGCTAGCAGGTGGCAGAGCAGGTGTGTGTCTGTGGTGCAAAGACCTGGCACATCACCAGGAAGACCCCCTAAGTCCCAGCCAGGGAATCTCTGTTCCTGTATGGTGTAACAACCAGACTGTCAAGCCCCCAAAAGAAGAGGAGACCTTACTATTCAGAGATGATAGAAAACCTTGAAAATCTGAGTGCCTCAATTTTAAAACAGTGTAATAAAAGGCTTAACTCAAGAGAGGTAAGAAGAAAATTAGAAATTTCCCTTTTGAACAAATAATAGCCTATTAAAAATGAAATCATAACAAGATTTTCTCCACACGGCAACAAAAAATATAAAATATTTAGGCTGAAACCTTAAACAGGTTCCAAGATCCTTATGATGAAATCCCTCAACCTTTGCTGAAAGGCAGAAACAAGACCTGAGTAAATGAAAAACACGTGCCACATCTTTAGATGACAAGTCAGTATCAAAATTACGCCAATTCTTTCCAAGTTAAATTACAAAATTAGCACAATTCCCATCAGAGTCCCGAGTTCTCTTGGGAATGTGTTAGAAATAACTAAATAATTTTAAATTTTATACAGAAGATCACATTGTTGTGAATTATCAGGAAACCCTTTAAAAAAGAGTAGTATGCATTTGCCCTACAAAAAGTTAAAATAAACTGAACACCAAGATATTGACACAGCAATAGGAAAATAATCAACGGAATAGGAGGATAGATCTATTATTTTTCTTCAGGTACATTCAAGTAAAAAAAAACTTTTAATAATATAGATTGTATAGCATTAACCCCATGACAATGTAAATATTTTTGTCAGTCTAATATGTATATCCCCCCTCACACACACACCTGTGGGATGATGCCCATCTGATGTCATAGACAGTTATTTCTGATTAGTCGATATATTGGTTTCCTACAGCACCATGAACTGGTGGCATAAAACAAGAGAAACTATTCACTTAGGTCCAGAAGTCCTAAAACAAGATGTTGGCAAGCTTGGTTCTTTTAAGGGCGCTGGGGGGGAATCTGTTCCATGCTGCTCAACTTCTGGTGGTTGCTGGCAACCCTTGGCATCCTTTAGCCTCCAGTCTCTATCGCTGTCTTCACATGGCATTGACTGTGTGTCTGTCCTCTTATAAGGACACTAGTTATTGAATTAGGACCCAGCCTAATCCAGTAGGACCTCGTCTTAACTTAATTACATCTGCAAAGACCCTATTTCCAAATAAGACCACATGTCCAAGGTGGACATGAATTTTGGGAGACACTAGTCAACCAACTACAGGTTGGATTTTTAGAAAACTTCTCCTTAGTGTTTTTCTACATGCTGTGAATTCTTTATAAATATATGATATTTTAGAAAAAAAATAAGGGATACGTCTTTTAAAAACTACAGAAATGTGAGAAACTCTACAATATATGATAAAGATGCTTTCGTGAAAAAAATGGTTTATTAAATACTCTTGCTATAATCAAAGAGATTAAAAATAAAATGCAGTTAATGTAAAAATTTTGCATCATAACAGGAGCAAAAGTAAATTTAAGATGGATTGAAATCTAATTATGTTCAAAAGCATATACCTTTTTAAATAATCATGTAAGACATAAAAATAAGACAATGGAGCAATGGATATACCACTTGGAGATTTGATAAGACACACAAAATCCTGTGTCTTAGCCCAAATCTTCTCATACAGTTCTTGGGCCCTGGAGCCTCCATTTTTAGCAAGCATGCCACATGATTCTCTTGTAGGTCTTCCACCAACCACAGTGTGAGAAACACTGGTGTAAATGAATAGGTTAATATATTTGTCTATGTAAATTAAAGATGAGACTTTGGGAGAACATATTTGTAATATTTAGCAAGCAAGGCATTAGTATCTCTACTATATAAAGAGTTTCTTAAAAAGAATTTCTAATAAGAGAAAGACAACTCAATAGAAAAGTGAGCAAAGAGTATACACCTGCAATTCACAAAGGAAATACAACCAATTAAAAACACTGATAATCTAAACCTCACTAATAACCAAAGAAATGCAAATTTAAATAACAATTATTTGTCTATGTGTATGTATGTTTTCCTTGAAGATGGACAATTACTTTAAAAATTACTAATAAAGTGGTATGGCAAGGGGTTGATTTAGCCATGCTTATCAGCACTTTAAGCTTTTACATCCCATAAGCTGGCAGTCTACCTTCCAAGAATTTGTCTCATAGATATAATAACACAGTATATATGATATACTGATGTATAAGACTATTCATTGGGGGCATTGTTTGGATGTCAGACAACTGAAAACAATCAAACATGGAAGGATGAGAAGTCTGTGGTACATCCTCAAATGTAGTACAATACAGATTTATATGGACTGACTTGCAAATATGTTCTTGGTATAATTATGGCTGGTAGGTGAAAAAGGAAAACTGTAGAAGAAGGTGCAGGTGGCAATCTCATTTTTGTTTCTCAAACCCTATCTGTGTGCTTATATTTCTGTGAGTGAACGATAGCTACATATTACATAGAAGGATCTAGAATTGGAGGAGTAGTCTAGGGATTTAGTTTGGTTGCTTGGAAAGCACATTATTTAGATTACACATATTCTGGGGTTGGCTTAAAGTTAATTTCTAGAACTTTCTTTAATTCGAATTTTGTTAGTTAACATACAGTGCAATGTGGGTTTTAGGAGTAGAATTCAGTGATTCATCACTTACAACACCCAGTGTTCATCATAGCAAATGCCCTCCTTAATCCCCATCACCCATCTAGCCCATCCCCATCCCACCCCCCTCAACCAACCCTCAGTTTATTCTCTATAATTAAGAGTCACTTATAGCTTGTTTCCCTCTCTCCTTTTTTTCTTTTCCCTCTTGCCATATGTTCATCTGTGTTCTTTCTTAAATTCCACATGACGGCGATCATATGGTATTTGTCTTTCTCTGACTGACTTATTTCATTTAGCATAACACACTCTAGCTCCATCCATGTTGTTGCAAATGGCAAGATTTCATTTTTTGATGGCTGAGTAATATTCCATTGTGTGTATTATGGAACTTTTAAAGGAAGATGATATGTATCTTACTCAAGCCATGTCTTTTTGCTGCCCCTTGGAAGGGGGATCTGCAAAAAAAAAAAAAAAAGTGCATCAAGCCCCCTGCCCCCAGCCAAATTCCTACGGGTTTTCTCTGAGGTGCACAGAAGGAATGAGGGGCATACATATCTCATGCCTCTGCTTTATAATATAATCATCAAAGTCTCAGCATTTCACACTCCCTGAATTACCTTGTTTCCTTATATATTTACTTGTTTATTGATTTCCTTCACTACTGAAATCCAAATTCTAGGGCCCTTTGCTGCTTTGTGTTCACTGACACCCACAGGTTAGTATGCTAACCTTGATAAATGTACTCTGAGTACATGTTGAAAATGATGAGGATTTGAATGCGTTTTACTTTGAGTGTGATCTTGGTTTTATTTGTTTTGCTTTCGGCTTCTGTTTAAATTTCCTGATGCCTGCTTCCTTCAATCCTTTCTCCCCAAGTGTTCCCTCAGTTCATTTTTGAATAATCACAATAGCCAAATGTAAATAACAGATTCTTTAGAAGCAGATCATTCATTTTTTTTTTTTAAGATTTTATTTATTTATTCGACAGAGATAGAGACAGCCAGCGAGAGAGGGAACACAAGCAGGGGGAGTGGGAGAGGAAGAAGCAGGCTTATAGCAGAGGAGCCTGATGTGGGGCTCGATCCCACAACACCGGGATCACGCCCTGAGCCAAAGGCAGACGCTTAACCGCTGTGCCACCCAGGCGCCCCTAGAAGAGATCATTCTGAAACACGATCTCCTAATATTAAAAAAAAATGCCAAGGAGCTGCCTAAGTATTATCTTTCCTCTTAATTCTTACATTAACAATCCTCAACTCCTTTTGCCAGCTTTTCAAAATCTGAGGTGTATCCTGTAACACGTTGATGAAGCCTCATTTATTCTGGTCATAAATATTGAGTACCTAGTTTGTGCAAAATACTGTGCTAATTGCTTGTAGATTCATACCTACACTTCAAGTACAGGCAGAGCCATGGGCACCAGGTGTGAATTTCCCCATAGTTCACATAACAACCAATTAGTTTTCCTTGTTGTTTTTTTAGAAGATCATCTCCCTAACTTTGCCCTGAGCCATCTGACACCACAGTCATACTCATCCCTCCCTGCCCCACTCAACTGCTTACCCCATTGGCAGTTTAGTTCTCCTTAGTAAATCTTTACATATTTGTAATTTAAAAAAAAAAAAGTTATTTAGTGAGCTCCTCAAGGCAGGGGACCACGTCTGATTTGTTTGCTGCTGTTTTCCCATCACTCCATGGGACCTTACACGGGGAGGCATTTAACAAAACAATCTGAATGAGTAAATAAACATGGGATGCATTGTCTGGTTTCTCCTAGCAACCTTAAAACATGGCTTCTTTTAAAACTGCTTTTGACAATTCAAAATTCCGGAATGTTACATACTTTGAATATAGAGTAAACTGATTTAATCACAGTTCTGGTAATAAAATCAGCAAAACTCTAGCTTCCAAAAACTATCCTTTGATTCAGTTAAAAATGTTCTGTTCTATACAAAATATACTGCCTTTTTTTTTTCCCTTAGACAAATGTTACTCTAATTCTCCACTTAAAAGTATTGTCAGGAGGCCCTGTGCTAGGCCAGGTTAATTGTAAAGTTGTAAGTGCACCTCTATGAAAAAAAAATCCAATGTTTGCCTAAGAAACAGGGAATTTTTTACTCAAAGAAAGAAAAAAACCTTCAGACTAAAAGAGCACATACGGATAGTCAGCAACAGATGCAGAGATTGCCTTTCTGCTCAAATGCCTGAAGAGCAAGGCCACAAAAAGTCTTGGTGCAAAGAAAGCCCCTCCGGAAACTTGCCGAGACTGGACAGTGACTAGAGCCCACCTCTGAGAGATGGAAGCGTGAGATTGGCAAGCTCTGACATGAACCCAGTGCAGAGCAGAGGCCAGATTTCATGTCATATAAGAAACAAGTCTTTTTTTTTTTTTTTTTAAAGATTTTTATTTACTTATTTGACAGAGATAGAGACAGCCAGCGAGAGAGGGAACACAAGCAGGGGGAGCGGGAGAGGAAGAAGCAGGCTCACAGCAGAGGAGCCTGACGTGGGGCTCGATCCCATAACGCCGGGATCACGCCCTGAGCCGAAGGCAGACGCTTAACCGCTGTGCCACCCAGGTGCCCCAAGAAACAAGTCTTAAAAAGGAGAGACTTTACTCAAAAGGATTATTGCAAGGGGTGGGGTGTAGCATGTGGGGGATGAAACCTATTGCAATAGGGAGATGTGGGGACCATGGAAATGGGGAGAATGTCATGACCATAACATCTGTAAGTATCTCCAGAGTTAGGCAAATAGGGGTTTTTTTGATAAAGAGGGAAAAGAAGCATAGAAAGACCTTGGTGTGGGGGGAATGGGTGAAAGGGGAACGTGATCGGATTGTACATCAGAGAATATGTCAGTCTGAGGCCAGGCTAGTCTCAAGAAGGATTGTCAGCTGGCTCAGACTGAGGTGGGCAAAAGCTTGGGCACCAGGAGGCTTAACCAAAGTTTGGTGAGTAAGCATTTTGTTCCCATTGATCAGTGAAGGCAAAATAGTTCAGCTCATTTATGAGGCAAAGAATGGGAATTTGGAGGGTCTGTGTCTGGTGTTGTCTTATGTAATCAAGAGGGGTTTGCTGCTGTGAGTCTTATCTAAGTCGTATGTGGAGGAGGGTTGTTTGTTTGTTTGTTTGCAATATGCCACTTCCCAGAAGGCAAAATATGGGTGGGATATCTCTTATTCTTTGCTGTTTTCCAGGAGCATGGGGTTCAGTTCAAATTCAGCAGTAAGAGCTTTCAGGGACAACCTCAGAGTCTTCCTTTATTCTTTCTCTGAGTCCTTTCTTTACATAGATCTGAGTTTCTGACTCCTTTATCCATTTCCTTCTCTTCAAAAAAACTTTCACATTTCTTGCAGAGCAGGTCTACTGATGACAAATGCCTTCAGGTTTTATCTGAGAAAGTCTTCATTTCTCCTTTACGGTCATTTTGCTGGGTTCAAAATTCTGAGTTGGCATTTTTGTTTTGTTTTGTTCCTTTTAAAAATCTGAATTTTTCTTTCCACTGTCTTGTTTACATGGTGTCTGATGAGAAGTCTGATATAATGCTTGTCCTTGTTTCTCTATATTTAAGATGTCTTTTTATCCAGCTGGCTTATTTCAGGCTTTTGTCTCTGTCTTTGGTTTTCTGCAGTTCGAGTGCAATATGCCTAGGTGTAGATTTCTTGGTATTTATCATACTTGTTTTTTTATGGTTTGTTTTTTTGGGTTTGTTTTGTTTTGTTTGAGATTTTAGAATCCATGGTTTAATTTCTGTCAATAATATTGGAAAATTGTCATTTCAAATATTCTGCTTCTTTCTCTTGCTTCTCTTTCTGCAATTCCATTAGCTTATGTTGTACCTTTTGTAATTGTCCCACAGTTCTTGGATATTTTGTTCAATATTTTTCATTCTTTTTTCTCTTTGTATTTCAGTGGGAAGTTTCTATTGACATGTCTTCAAGCTCACTGATTCTTTCTTCAGCTGTGTCCAGTCTACTATAATGAGTCTATTAAAAGCATTTTTCATTTGTTAGAGTTGTTCTGATTTCTATGATTACCTTTGAGTTTGAGTCTCCCATCTCTCTGCTTAACATTACCTGTCTGTTCTTACAAGTTATCTACTCTTTTTATTAGCATGCTTAGCATCTTTATTTATGGTTATTTTAAATCCTCAACCTGACAATTCCAAAATCTCTGCCACATCTGAGTCTGGTTCTGATGCTTGCTTTGTCTCTTCAGATTTTGAGTTTTTTCTTGCCTTGGGCATGACTTGTAACTTTTTGTTAAAACTATGTGATATCTAGCCACCCAGGTGTCCCTCAGATAACACAGTTTTAAAAATTGTATCTGAGCCCTCTCCCCTTTCTAGATTTCTTTTTCCCACTTAGTATGAGCAATATTTTCTTAAATTAAAAAAAAATTTTTTTTTTAAATATTCAAAGAGTCCTAAAAGTTAGTATCTCACTACCAGCCTATTGCTAGTCAACCAGTTTCTTTTTGGGTAGTTTAAAAATGGCCTACCCTTGTCTTTTCTCTCTCTCTCTCTTTTTTAATTTTAGTCCACAGTTATTAAATTAAATGTTAACTCAGCTGTTTTTTAAATATTTTTTATTATTTTTAATTTAAGTTCAATTAATTAACATATAGCTTATTATTAGTTGCAGAGGTAGAGTTCAGTGATTCATCAGTCTTATATAACACCCAGTGCTCATTATATCACAGGCCCTCCTTAATGCCCATCACCCAGTTACCCCATTCACTCACTCCTCTCCCCTCCAGCAACCCTCAGTTTCTTTCCTATGATTAAGAGTCTCCTGTGGTTTGTTTCCCTCTCTGATTTCATCTTGTTTTATTTTCCCCTCTCTTCTTCTATGCTCCTCTGTTTTTTAACTCAACTGTTTTATTGAAGTGTCTTTATGGTGTTTTAGGGGTGGGGTAGCATTTATTGGCAAACTGTTATGTCCCATGGACTATGCTAAGTGCTCCTCAAACTTCACTGTGCTTCTGACTCATCTAGAGATTTGGTTTAAATGCAAATTTCAGCTTAGTTGGTCCAGGCAGGGACCTGACTTTAGCATTTCTCAGGAGGTGATGCCCAGGTTACTGGTCTGGGACCACACTTGTCTCAGTTAATCCCCACTTACATATAAGTCCTCTGAGACCGAGGGGAGGCATAGCTTTTACACAGCTTCACAGCTAATCAGTATTTGAATCCAAGTTCTTCAGACTACAAAAGAAGTAGCCATGGGATGTCCTGCAGTTAATTATCCTGCCGCCCCCACAACCACAGCCCACTATTTAAATCTCTGTTTAGGACATTGGTATGAGTTGAACTGTGTTTCCTGAAAACGTGTGTTCAAGTCCTGACCTCTGGGACCCACAAATGTGACCTTATTTGGAAATAGGATCTTTACAGATACAATCAAGTTAAGATGGGGTCATCTTGGAGTAGGGGCCTTAAATGCAATCTGATGAGTATCCTAATAAAGAATGGAAAGGAGATGCAGACACATGCACAGAGAAGAATGCTGTGTGAAGACAGAGGCAGAGAGTGAAGTAAGGCTGCCGTACGTCAAGGGACATGGAGGATTGCCAGCTGGACACCACCAGAAGCTGGAAGGGCAGAGAAGCCTTGTCCCCTCAAGACTTCAGAGAGAATGTGGCTCTGCCTATACCTCCACTGGGGATTCTAGCTTCCAGAACTGTGAGAGAATGAAATTCTATTATCTTAAGCTTCCAAGTTTGAGGTAATTTGCCAGAGTAGCCCTAGGAAACTAATAGAAACACTTAATACCATACTTTGGTTTTCCGTGTTTCTAGATGGATTGTCATCAGGCAGGTTCAGGGGCTACTGAGAATACTTCAGACCCACTCAAGGCCTCACCCCCTTCACTGTTTATTCTGCTCGTGAAAATCAGGAAAAAGTAAGCATATTTACATTATGAAAGTAAATCAGCCGTTTTGGACTTTAGAGTTGAAAAGCCCCTGGTTTGCTTTTCTTCTCAAATACTTTTTGAAGCACAGCTGTATTTTCCAACAACAACAAAATTTTCTCCACAGGAAAAATCTTGTCTACCTGTGATTAATTGCCTGGATATTTGCTTGGGAACTGGATTGCTAATCAAGTGTTTATCATCTGAAAATCTCCTGACCTTTAAAAAAGAACAACCTCCTGGGATTGCCTTATATTTGTTCCCCAAAGACTCTGTGCTGCTGAAAGTTAAAATTCAAAACCAGGTTTAATTTCATTATCTTCCCAAAGCAAAAACAGTGATTTGGCTTTCGTTGGCCTCAAGTGAAGATAAAATAGATCAAGAATGAGTTTTTCTTCTTTATTTTCCATCTAAAAGTTGTTAGTAGTAGGAAGAAAATGTTAATGCTGGTGGTGGAGGTGGTTATCTGTCCCACCTACATGTGGCCTCCTTCTGTGGCCTGGGCTTCCTCACAACGTGGTAGCCTCATAGTAGCTCAGTGCTCCAAGGTGAGCGACCCAAGAATGAAGGTGGCAGAAGCCATCCAGCCTTTTCTCACCTGTGTTGCTAACCTGTGAAGCTGTGTCACTCACTTCTGCTACATGTTATTGGTTGCGAGGGAGTCACTAAGGTTGGCCCAGATGTACAGTGAGGAGTCTAGACTTCACCTCCTGATGAGAGTCTGAGGAGCGTACACGCACGTGTACAAATCATCCCAACACCCTTTACGAATAATAAATGTTACATATGGCATGCAATGACGATGGGGATGCACTGAGTTGATGATATTGACCAGTTTCTGTTTGAGTTGAGCAAGACAGTGCCCCTGCCTGGCACTCAGGTTCCTCAATCCTTAACTGCAAGAGGAAGGGCCACAGGAGGCCCACCCCAGAGCTCCTTCGCAGAGCTGTGATTTTATGGTTCTTCCCGTCATCTCACCAGTCAAAACTTTAGAGGTTCTTGTTTGAATTTTGCAGCCTGAGAGGAAGCTATTCTGCCACCTCATGCCGTCCAGAGCAAAATGAAGCAGAAACACGTCTGATCTTAGTCCTTCAGCTCTACTTCTGCCTATGGTGATTACTGGCAGACATGGCTGCTATGTATTGCAAGTGCTGGAGGCCACTTGTCCTCATTGGCTCTCTGTACTCACAGCAAGCCCAGCCTCAGTATTTCCTGAGCGGTGGATCTGATCAGGCCCACCCCTCACCACGGAGGCCTCCGCTAAGCCAGAGAGCTAAGGGTATGAACCCCTGAAGCACAGTTGGTGTGGTTATCAAACTAGACAGCAGTCGGGGTGGGAGGGCAGGCCTAACATGAGTAACTGAAGTCCTATGTCAAGTACGTTGCCACAAACCTCGAACCAGGGGTACTGGGAGTATGTCACAAATATGCAGGGGACCACCTTATTGCAGGAGACATGCGTCTACTAAAATAATGCATTGTTTATCTGAAATTCAGATTTAACAGGATGATTTGTATTTTTATTTGCTAAATCTCATCACACTAACAATACATCCTTCCTGTTTTTCTTTCTGTCAAGGCAGTTCTTGCTGCAACCGTGAACTGTGGGGGCCTCCCGATCATACTTCACGGATACCACAGAAATCCCTTCGGATTTGCAAACATGGCCGCCTCCACCTGGAGGGCTGTGATCATCGCACCAGCTCTGTAAGAGAATCGCTTTCCCGCACAGTATATTGTAAAAGTTGGGGATCTGGTTGCTGTTTTGTGAGAAACTACGCATCTCAGTGTAATTTTTAGAACTAGTTTCCTTCTCGTGGCTGAAGCTGGGCATTCTTTCATATGCATAAGGGTTATTCGCCTTGGTGTTTCTGTCAGCGGTCTGTATCCTTTGCATGGTTTTTTTCCCCCTCTTTTTTAAATTAAGTTTTTGTTTTTTCCCTCAATTTCTAGGAACTCTTTCATATCAGTAAGCCCAGTCCTTTGTCCCAGACATGACCGAAAATATTTTCCCTCAGTTTATTAATATTACTGTGTCTTGATTATTGATGCCTATTGTTGTCTCATGAATCTCTCATATGCTTGCAGGTGAATTAAAATCTCTCCCTGCTGGGGGGTTGTGTGTTTCCTCTTCAGTCTCCTACCATTTCCTGGTGAATATTGCTGCTGGGTATTTAGTTCATTACTAAGTGCCCTTCATGTTATTTCTAATGGTTTGGGGGCAGAATTCTACTCTGTCTGACTTTCCTATTGGGAGCACAGCTTTCTTTTTATTTGTATGTGCTTTGCTGTACTTTGCCCATCTCTTTAACTGAACTGAATCACCTTTATGGGGCATGTCTCTTGTGCAGAGTGTAGACTTGGATTTTGCTTTGTGATAAAACCTGAAGATCTTTCACTTTTAATAAGTGATTTAATCCTATTTTCATTTAATGATTAACCCATACGTTTGGTATTAGCTCTGTCCCATTATTTTATGTTGTATTTCAGTTTCCAGGGCATTTTTTAAGCCTTTCTCTATGTGGTTTGTTTTCTTTGCTCTTTGTATAGAGTTTTTATATTTAGGGTCATCTCATGGTCGTCTCAGTGTCGTCTCATTTTATTGGCTACTTGTGTAAATATAATATTTTTAATTTGAGGGGGGAGGGGCAGAGGGAGAGAATCTTCAAGCAGACACTCTGCTGAGCATGGAGCCTGACGTGGGGCTCCACGCAGGGCTCTATCCCAGGACCCTGAGATCATAACTCCAGCCAAAACCAAGAGTTGGACGCTTAACCCACTGAGCCACCCAGGCGCCCCCTGTATAAATATAATATTAACCACACTTTTACTCCTCCATTTTTTAGACGGCACTGATGACGTTTGAATCGTCCCCCTCCCTCTTTTTCGTCTATAACCTGATTTTGTCAGTCATTATATGTTTCTCAGTATTGACATTTGAGCAGTAGAGTCTGCTCATGCAGACTCCCAGCCATCACCAAAGGACTGCCTGTCCCTCCCGCTCTCATCCCCGCCTGGCCCCGGGTCCGGTGACCTCCACATCAGTGCGCGCCACTTGCATGTTCCTGTCCTCAACCCTTTATCACTCCCTTCAGAGCCAGTCCTGAGGCAGTGCTTTTGGCTGACTAAAATTCCTCCTCTGGGAGTTCCTCAGGAATGTCTCCTGGGAGTCATGGTCTCTGCATGTGTGCAACTTCAAAAGTGCCTGTCGCCTGTGTATTTGAAGGACAGCTTGGTTGGAAACAAAATCCTTGCGTCATGGGCTGTTTTTTTGTTGTTACTCTGTTTTTTTTTTTTTTTTTTAAAGATTTTATTGATTTATTTGACAGAGATAGAGACAGCCAGCGAGAGAGGGAACACAAGCAGGGGGAGTGGGAGAGGAAGAAGCAGGCTCTCAGCAGAGGAGCCTGACGTGGGGCTCGATCCCGGAACGCCGGGATCACGCCCTGAGCCGAAGGCAGACGCTTAACCGCTGTGCCACCCAGGCGCCCCAATTGTTACTCTGTTTTTAACCTTGGGTTCTTGCTCGGTTGTCTTCAGAGTTACTGCCACATTGTCTTTAGGTATCGGTCGTTGCTGTGAAGAAGTCAGAAGCCAGATGATCCTTTTACCCATCCTCCCAAAGGAGTGTGTCTTTATCTGTGCGGCTGGGTAACCTCAGTAGGACGTGTGTATGTTCCTCGAAGATTCTCATCAGTTTCTCATAGTGTGTGCTTTTCTCACCTAGAATCGTGCATTCTTTTCTATCAGGAAGTTTTTAAAATTATGTATTTAAATATGTCCCATTTTACTGTTACTGTTATTACTGTCATTATAAATAGGGAGAGTCTAGCCATACAAACATTGTTTTCTATTGTAGTCTTCGATCTCTTTTATCTTCTCTCTGATCCTACTAGACTTTCAATTTCTGTTGTTCACTTTTCTCATTTCTACCTTCTATTTCTCTACGTTTTTACTGATTATCTCTTATCCTTTGTTTACCTTCCAATTGATCTTCATTTTTGTAGGATTTTCCTATTTATATGTTTGTTTGTTTGTTTAATCTTGCCATTTCTTACTCATGGTCTTTTGTTTCTCTTATGGAGTCTTTCATCATTTACTCATAGAGACTTTTTCTTTAGAATTCTTTTTTTTAAGAATGAGAATGTTCCTTAGTTACTGGTATTAAATAATCTCTGGTATATTTTAAGTGAAGAAAGCAACAGGCAGAGCTCTGTGTCATTGATTATATAAAAAGGGAAAAAGAAAAAAGAAATATAAATGGGTTTGTGTATGCATAAAATATTTCTGATCTAATATTCAAGAGATGGTGATGTTGTGGGCCTCCAACTGGGGAGAAATGCATATTTGGGAGACACTGGCAAAAGGGAGAGTTTTTTCATTTCTTTTCCTCTTGTAACTTTGGAATTTTGAACCATATGAATGTATGATCACTCCAAGTGAAATGAACTTGATATAAATAAAAAAAAAAAGAAAAAACAGTTCAGTTGGAAATATATGTGTTAATTTTTAAAATGAAGACTAAAAATAATGTTAGTAAGGTGTCTCCTGCTTTATCAGACATTAAAATGTTCCATAGAGTTGTAGAGCTAATGGGTTTAGGCCAATGTTAGAGCCACAGATGAATGGGATGGAACAGAAATGGAAGAAATGTCCTTGCCCTGAACACAGCTCAACCCCTTGATGGGTCCAGATCCCATGCCCTCTTTTTCCTGCCTTTGCCTCTCTTGTCCACATGGTTAACTTTGTTAACTTCTTTCTCCTGGGTCAGTTCATGAATGTACAAATACGATAAATTAGTTCCCATTAAAAAAGCAAAACAAAGCAAAGCAAAGCTCCCTGACTCTATGCATTTCTCCACACACTTCTGCAGATGCATGTTTCTGTTTTCCCTGTATCTGTGTCTTTACCTCCATTGTCTTCAGCTGGGCCTGCTTCTGCAGTAATTCTGGCCATGCCGCCAATGACCAAACCAAACGGTCCTTTTGCAGTGCCCATCCTACCCCTCGGCAGCTTTGAAGGAGCAGACCTCCCCTTCTTCTTAAAGCACCTTCCTCTTTGGGCTTTGGGAAGCCACCCCCTGGCCTCCCACACTGGCTGGTCCTATGCATTCTCCTTCCCTCCCCTTCCCTCTGAGCCTCCCATTTACACTTTCTGTCCAGGAGAACCTCAATCCCTGCAGATTTGGGAATGCTAATGACCCTCCCAAACTTGTATTTTTCAGCTGGAACTTTCCTCCTGAGGGAGGTCCTACCACCTGCTTAATGCCACCACTTGAGAGGGAGAAAGAATTTCAGCCTTAGCATATTTAAGGCAAAGCTCTGGATGTTCCTACCTGGAACTCTGCACGTTGCTGAATTTTTAGCACCTCAGTTACCATATCCAAATTCCCTTCTCTTATATCCAGCAAATCACCAAGTCCCGTAAGCTCGAACGTAGCCACGTTTTCCAAGCATCCTTGGAACTGTTGCCTCTGACCCTGTTGGATGACCCCAAGTGCTTCCTAACTGGCCTCCCCAGCTGTGCTCCTGTTTTTCCGTGCCTGTCCTCCATGCAGTGCTCCATGAGAGTGGTCTTTTCAGCAATGGAAATCCACTCACACTCCCTAGCTACAGACTCTTCATCCCATGGCCTGCAAAGACCCCCATCCAAATCTCTGAACTTCTGCTCAGTGATTTCCGTCTGGCTGCTTTAGCCTTTTTGCTCTCCCTCGCCCCCCCCAATACCAAACCTGTTCCTGCCCCAGGGTCTTTGCATTTGCTTTTCCTCTACCCCCAGACTTTCACAAGTTTTTTTCTGTACTACATGGGGGCTCCCTTGCATTTTTCATATTCTTTTTACTTCTTTCAGGTGTCTGCTCAGTTATCATAAATGGCCTGTTCTGACCATTTTTGCTAAAATAGCTGTCCTCCTGTCCACACTGTTACTCTGTTGCATTACTTGGCATTGTTTCTCTTCTTCCTGCTTATCCCAATATGTCCATTGCCTGTGACTGACTACTTGTTGAACAGAAGTCAGGAAAGGCAGGGATCTCATCCATTTCATTCAGTGCTGTTGTATCACTTGTGCCTAGAACAGTAGTATTTCCTCAATAAAAATTGGTTAAATGAATAAAGGAGGGAAAGAATGAATTAACCTTCGGAAATGAACTCAAGTTTATGTAAAAAATTAGCGTATAATGAGAATGGTATTACAAAACAGTAGTTAAGTAAATGATATTGATTTACTAGTATCAGGATAATTAACTAACCATATGGGGAAAAATAAATTTCATTTCCTACCTGTATGCATATAAAGTAAGTAAGTAAGTAAGTGATTCCAGGAGAATTAAAGTCTTTAATTTATGTTTTAAATTCATGTTTTTATGTTTTGCACACCCTGGTATATTTTTTTATTTAAATTTTAAACATTTAAAGGTAAAAATCAAAACTATGCTAGTGCTTTGAGAATTTATATTTTCTTACATGTATATTTTGGATAATTGTTTAAACATGATCCTAAAGAAAAACCAATAAGGGAACATATTACTTAATTTTAATAAATAAGAATTTAAAGCTTCTTATGACCAAAAAAAAATTAGAGACAGTGTTTAAAGTCTGGTAAAAAAGATTTCACTGTAAGTTTTGAAGACTTGATTACCTTAGTATATAAAGAGAACTTATAAATCAATAAGAAAAATGAAAACCCAGTAGGTAAAATGAATACCCATGAACAGGTACTTCACTAAAGAATTAAAGACTATTGGGGCGCCTGGGTGGCACAGCGGTTAAGCGTCTGCCTTCGGCTCAGGGCGTGATCCCATCGGTATGGGATCGAGCCCCACGTCAGGCTCCTCCGCTATGAGCCTGCTTCTTCCTCTCCCACTCCCCCTGCTTGTGTTCCCTCTCCTCGCTGGCTGTCTCTATCTCTGTCAAATAAATAAATAAAATCTTTAAAAAAAAAAAAAAAGAATTAAAGACTATTATTAACATTTTTTATTTATAGTTAAAGAACGATCCATTAAAACATGATTCTAAAAAAACAAAACAAAACAAAAATAACATGATTATATTACTCTCTTACTGTATAGCAAGGATTTTTTTTAAATGCTAAAGTGATTCCTTGTATTGATGGGGGAACATGAATTCCTATACACCACAAGTTTAAATTAGTGCAATTTTTCTGGATAGTAACTGGCACTACTATAGCTTTTCAAAAAACATAAACTAATCAAACCCAAATTTATACTTCTTAAAATTGTTACTTTAAAAATTGGAATACAATATAAATATCTAAAAATAGGGCATTGTAGGATTTTAATATATCTGTGCAAAGGAATAGAATGAAGTCATTATGAATACTGACATAGAAGTATGATTCTTACATGGAAAGATTAATATGTAATGAAAAAGTATGCAGATTGAAAATAGTATAGTTCACTTTTTGTTAATAAGTGTGTGTTTATTACATGAGATCAAAACAAAAAAATTAGACACGTTACTTGTTACAGTCAAAATATGTTATCAAGGACAAATGAGAATTACTAAAAATTAATTTTAAGAAGGTAAAGTAAAAAATATGAAAAGCAAACAGGAAATTAAAAAGATGAATGAAAATATGAAAACCACAAGTACGTAAAACATAAAAACATCAGTTGGCAACTGGAAACATTTGCTTTATTTTTTATCTACCCAAGTAATTGTGAATGTGCTCTTGTTGGAAATATTCAAATAATATGGATGAAAATGGGTCTCCTTGGTCTTTCTGTTTCCAGAGATCACAATTATTATATCCAGGGCACAAGCCTCCAGAATTTTTCTTATATTTATCAGATATATTTTTTCTTTAACTTTTTACCTTAACCATGTATCTTAGAGTTTTTGCCTGTCAGCATATATAGATTTAAGTCATTTTTTAAATGCTACATAGTATTTCAGAGGATATATTCGGGCTTATTACTGAGCTATTTTCCCTTTACTGGTTCTATCTATTCACCCAACAAAAATGCATCCTGGACTCTTCAGACAAAGCAGTGACAAAAAGGACAAGCCTCCTGACCTCAGAAGTCATTCTGTTCACAGAGTCCATGACCCGGCTAGAGTTGGAGAGGCCCAGAGTCCTTATCTAAGTCCATTATCTTTTTTTTTTTTAAGGTTTTATTTATTTATTTGAGAGAGAGAGAGCACAAGCAGGGGGAAAGGCAGGCGAGAGGGAGAAGCAGACTCCCCGCCGAGCAGGGAGCCCAACGCAGGACTCACCCAGGACCCTAAGATCATGACCTGAGCTGAAGGCAGATGCTTTAACCGACTGAGCCACCCAGGCGCCCCTAAGTCCATCAACTTAAAAAAAAAATACTGAAGTTTTTTTTTTCCCCCTCCAGTTTCTTGGAAACTCTACAATACCCCTTCTCACACCCATTCTGCCTTTTTAAAAAAGGCCCTTACATTTCCTGTCAGCAGCACCACTAAAACCAATGTCATGGGCTCATCTTTCTTTCTGGTATTGCTGAATGGGGTGTGTGTCTGCAGAGGGAGTGGAGGGTAGTGGGTAAGGGAGGAAGGCGTGAAATATCTGAGGAAGAGTGGTAGAATCAGCAGCTTTGGAAAGCTGACAGTCGCTTCACCCTTGGAAAGCCTGGCATATGGCAGAAAATACCACTTTAAGGATTCACCTGCGTGGCATCTGAGGGCCACAGCAAAACCAGATGCTATCAGAAATTTAAGTCTATGATTTTCTTATTTGTTGGATGAGTAGGGACTCCAGCTCGTTTTTAAATAACTGACTTTTCTTTCCATTGCTTAAGTTTGTTTAATAAAAGTTGGTTCCACCCTATAGTGACGGGATTAAAATGCAAAGTCATGCATGCTTAGAGTCAATTTATATCTGTGTGGAAAGTTATTATTATTTCTGCCTAAACAGACTGTATATCATGCTGGGCACTCCTACTGCCAAGAGTCTGAGATCATTTTATTTGAAATGTGGTTCTCCTTGGTTGGTCTCAGAAGCTCTGCAGTGCATGGGGCGGGGGTAGATATGCAAGTCAATGCTTTTGTGTGCGTTTATTGGTAAAAATGTAGAGGTTGGAATAAAAGCAAAACTGCATTCAGATGAGAGGGAATAGGTTTAATCATTACTGTTACCCAGACCCCTTTGTCATTTCCACACTTAGAACTTATTTTAGAGACTTTTAAGTACGGAGGAGTCAGCATAGGTAATTAACAATCCCGACCCACCTAACTCCAACAGAATGACAACAAAGTCATTCTAATGCAAAGGTATAAACAATAAATACAAAAACAGAAAGAATAGGAGAGGGGGCAATATCAGATGAGTGATCAGAGCATTTTTAGGAGTGGGAGAATGGAACCCAAATGGTAACTAGTTGAGTTAGGAGAGGGGCAGAATCTGGAATCTTAGTATTTCTAGAAGGGGACCTCAGAAGAAGCAAGCCCATGGAAGTGGCAGTTGGGGGAGCAGATGAGACAGGTCTGGGCTGAGAGGGGTGGGAGGGTTGACAGTAAGAACAGTCACTCTGCTGGTTTCTTCTCTTGTCACAGACTCTGCAGGAGGCACAGCCCAGCAGAGAGGAGGGGAGGGGGAAACAGGACAGATGCGGACAAATATCTTATGACAGAAATCCGAATAAATTAAGTTATATTCCAACCAAATGTAATTTGTCCATAACATAACTTACTTTGGATCAAGGAATTAGGTGTTTTCTTTTACTTTATGCATATGATTTGTGTTGTGTGTGGTGTGTGTGTGTTTTGTATGTGTGGCATGGTGTGTGGTGTATGTGAGTGTATGCGTTGTGCATGTTATATGTATTGTGTGTGTTGTGTCTGTTGTGTGTACTTAGGGTGTATGTTATGTTTCATGTTTGGTTGTGTTATATATGTCGTATGTGCTGTGGTGTGTTTGTGTGTGTGTATTGTGTGTGGGGTATGTGATATAAACGGTGTATATGTTGTGTATGAGTGTGTGTGTGTGTGTAGTATGTGGGGTGAGTGTTGTGTGTGGTGTGTCTGTTGTGTGTTTTGTGTGTGGTGTGTATGTTGTGTGTGGAGTGTATGTGTATTGTGTGTGGGGTGAGTGGTACAAATGGTGTGTGTGTTGTGTCTGTTGTGTGTGGTGTGTCTGTTGTGTGTGTGGTGTGTATAGTGTGTGTATGGCATCCGTTGTGTGTGGTGTGTATGTTGTGTGTATTGTGTGTGCTGTGTGTGTGGTGTATATAGTGTGTGTATTGCCTCTGTTGTGTGTGGTGTGTATGTTGCATCGGGGGCTGTGTTGCATCTAAACCTTGCCACCCTTACCTCTCACAGTATTTCTACAAGAGCATTCTTTTCATTTCTTCTCAGTTTTCCCAAACACAATATCCACAGTTCCATTCTTTCTTCTTCTAACTGCCCCGTCATTGCCGTCAGGCTCAGGCTGCCCTCCCGGCCACGTCTGCCTTGACCGTACCAGGGCCTTGCCCTCTGCACCTGTAGCCTGTACTTCCCTGCCATTCAGTGTGTGTGTCATTGGACGGTCGTTTTCTTTTAAGTTCATGTGTTTTCTGTTCAGCTAGAACTTGTGTCCTACCGTAAAAGTTTTATCTTCTCTCACTTCCATGTTGAAAGGAGAAGCCTATCTGTTTTACCTGATTTTATAACAGCATGGTTATAGAAGGGGGAAACAGTTACCTCTGTGTTTTACCAGGCCGAGGCTGACCCCAAGTCTAGGTATTCCAGTTTGACGTTCGTCCCAGCTCTAGTAGACTCAAAGTTTACCCCCGCATATTCATGTGCTGATCCAAGATTTAGCTTTACCGAGTTCATAGGCTTTCTTTTAGCAAAGAAGCCCTCGACAGATCAGGTTTTTTTCTTTAGCAGCTTTATTTTGAAATCATCTTAGATTTACCTAAGAGTTGCACAGATAGTACTATTTTTTTTTCTGTTTAGATAATACATAGATATATTTTTAAATTTAAGGTCACTAAATTTTTATTTAAGGAATTTTGCCTGTAATTCCTTCTACTGCCAACCATCTTAGTTCCACCAAAGTCAGAATCATAATCTTCAATTTTTGTTCAATTCATGGTTGTCACTCTCAGTCCACACTTCTTTCGGTTCAACTTTTTTTTTTTTTTAAGATTTTATTTTTATTTATTCGACAGAGATAGAGACAGCCAGCGAGAGAGGGAACACAAGCAGGGGGAGTGGGAGAGGAAGAAGCAGGCTCCCAGTGGAGGAGCCTGATGTGGGGCTCGATTCCAGAACGCCGGGATCACGCCCTGAGCCGAAGGCAGATGCTTAACCACTGTGCCACCCAGGCGCCCCTCGGTTGGACTTCTTTGAGTGAGTAAAGGAAACTACACGTATCTGAGGCATTCCCAACGATGTAGGTCTGCAGAAACAGCCCCGTCAGGCTAGACCTCAACAGTATATAAATATATTTATAACTAAAAATAGAAGCTATATATTGTTTTCCAACTCTTCTTTATTCTAAAATATATGTGGGTATTATTTGTGTCAATAAATACACACCTATATGATTATTCTTAATGGCTGCAGAGAAATTACAAGTGGGCTGTAATTGACTTAACAAATCTCTTATTGAAGTTGTTTAGGCATTGATGCTATTTATAATTTTTTACTATTTAAAAAAATGTAGCACAGCTAAGGTTGTTAAATATTGTATATTTCCCAGTGTATTTTCTTGGTGACGATTTCTAGAAGTTACTGACTTAAAGGGGAAGCATTTTAAAAGACTTCGGACGCTCTTGCCAGATTGCCCTGCAAAGCTTTTGTCTGCCCACCAGGTGCACTGAAAGTGTTTGTTTTGTTTGACTGCTAACCACATTGGGCATTATCTGCTTCATGTTTTCGAACTGGTTGCCAAACATTGTGTTTTCCCTTTTCCATTGATTTGTATGTTTTTGGTGACTAGTGAGAGTGAACACCTTTTTTTTTTTTTTTTTTTTTAATGTTCAGTAACTTAAGTATCAGATGAGTTAAGTGAAGTCTTCGCGTCTTGGTGAGTGACACAATGCTAGGTGTAGAAAGCATCCTAGAATGACCTTTAGGGCATTGGGGAGATTGGGCCTCTGATATTTGGGGTCTCAAGAAACAATAATAGAAAACTGCACAAGCAGACTTTGGGAACCATTACAAAATGAAGAGCCTCCGTCAGGCCAACCTGAGTCTCACCCTGGTTAACCCACGGACTCAGCCCTCCAGCCCTTCTGCACCTTAACCTGTCACAAGTTACAAGTGATCTGGGAAAATTATACACCAGGTGGGAGCGTTTCAGTGAATGCTCATGACCACAAGCCCCATGTGGGCACTCAACACTCCCTCGTGGTTCTGCTGCACTCTCCAAAATGTTTCCCACTTTCTCAACTCTTCTTGAAATTCTTATATCCCCTCGTCTCCACTTGCCTCTATTTTAGCCGCCAGCCTTGACTTCCAAGCAGTTAGATGGGCAACCCCTCATCTTTCCTTCCTTTTTTTCCCTTCCTTTCAAAGTCCCGCAACTGTCTGGCCCTACAACCTGTTGTAAGAGTGAGACATCAGTGCTGTTCTTCCAGGGCAAGCTCCTCCCCTTTCCATCTACACTGCCCGCCCACCCCCACCTGCTGGAGGCTTGTACTTCCGAAGCTAGTCTGTCTCTCTGCTATGCATCATCCATTGCTTCTGCTTTATGGGCTCATGCCCGTGGGCATCTGAGCAGGCTGTTTGGTTTCCCACCTGTAGCACCTGGGTGGCTCAGTTGGTTAAGCTGCCTTTGGCTCAGGTCATGATCCCAGGGGCCTGGGATCAAGTCTCTCGTAGGGCTCCCCGCTAAGCAGGGAGTCTGCTTCTCCCTCTTCCTCTGCCCACTGCCCCTCCCCCGCTCCTGTGCACGTGCTCTGTCTCTCCAATAAATAAAATCTTTAAAATCTCAAACAAATAAGTGCAATCTTTAAAAGGACTTATTATTGACCTGTCATACTCCTCTAGCTACAACACCATTTCTCTGCTGTCTCATAGCAAAACTTCCTGGAAAAGTCTACCTGTGCTCCTGTAGCTGTTCAGTTGAGTAGCAATACAAAATTGCTATTCACTTTTCACTTTTTAAAACATGAGATTTATTATGAAATAGAGCAGGCATGTGAGAGTACATAAAACAAATGTATTTGTTTATATATAAACATGTTATTTATATAAATATAAAACGGGTTTAGAAATCTGTGTCCGAATTAGAACATCGCCAGCGCCTTAGAAATCCCCTGTATGATGTTCCTGAATCACATATCCTTGCCCCCATGGAAATAACCATTTTCTGAATTTTGTGATAATCATCTCCTTCTTTATGGTTTTCCCAGCTTTGTATGTCTCCCTAAACTACATTATACATTTTCTGTTTGTCTAGTTTTCTTTTTTGTTTTTGTGGGGGGTTTTTTTGCTCAACATTATTGAATTTCTGTTGTGTTGATGTGGTAGCTGCATTATGTTCAAAGTATAGTATGGCGTTACATGAATATATTCAGACTATTTATCTTTCGTACAGTTGAAGGATATTTATGTTGTTTCCAGTTTCCCCCTCTTTTATTGCTAATACAAAACATGCTGCTATGACTATTATTGTATGTAACTTACTACAAGAGATTTTCTAGGAATTTAAATGGTGAGTAATAAGCTTGTCCATTCTCAGTCTAACTAGATATTGCCAATTTTTCTTGAAGGTAGTTCTACAAAGTCCATTGCCCAAAGCATTCCAGGAGTGTTTCCCCTGCTTCCTATTCTTGACAGCCTTAGTATCAGCAGACTTCATTTTCCAGCTGTTGGATGTGAAATGCTGGCTCATTAGGGCTCTAATTTGCATTTCCCATATTGCCAATAAGGTTAATCGCCTTTTCAAATGTTTATTGACCATTTGAGTCTGTTCTTTTGTAAAATTTCTCAATTACATTTTTTGGTTGTCTTTTCTTATTAAATAATCGGAGTCTTTTTATCTTGTAGTATCCATGATATTATATGTCTTGTATATACTTTCAGCCGCTTTATATCTTGTATTTTTACCTTCTTTGTGACATCTTTTTATGAACAAATGTCTTTAATTTTAATATAGTCCAATTTATCACTCTTGTATTTTATGATAAATGGTCTTTGTGTCTTTTTTTTTTTAATCCTTGCTTACCTCGAGGTCATAAATATCTTCCATATTTCTCTTCGTGTTCCACAATTTTGCCTTTTACAGCTAAGCTTTAATTTAACAATCGAATGCAGTGAGGCAGCTGGTCTGGCTGAAGCACAAAGATTGGAATTTTAGAAGCCCAATCACATTCCTACATTGTCAGAGTCTAAACTTAATCAATGGCTTCATCCTACAGCTAGAAAACAAGAGGACTCAGAAGAGTCCATCTTTTTCCAACGGCACCACTGCTGTTCCCCCATGTTGCCCGCTCTCCCATTCACTTACGTGCCACCATTTTGTTCTTCATTTCTTTCCTCTCAAACGTTCCATCTGGATCACTTTTCTCTGCCTTTAGGCTACCAGTGGCAGCTTCCCAGTCCTCAAAAATGTTTTCACTGTCTCCCTTGTTCTGAAAAGAAACTTCCACTGGCCTGCAATTTCAGGGTGAGGGTTATTTCTTGACGGTACCACTTTTCAGTCCTCTGGCCTCCATTGTTGCTGTTAAGGAATCATCTGAAATTCCAACTGCCACTTTGTTAAAGATAATCTGTCTTTTCTTCTTCTGGTCTCTCTTTTTAAAAATATGTTTTTCTCTTTGTCATTGATGTTCTTCAGTTTTTCTGTAATGTGTCCAGGTATGGTTTTCTTTTTATTTATGAGATTTGTATGTATTCAGTACTTGTGTGTGTATCTATGTATATACAGAGAGAGAGAGGGAGATGTCTTTATGGAAAGTTCTCAGTAACTATGTCTCCAAATATTCTTGTTCCTCACTCTTTCTCTCCCCATTACTTCTGGAGCTCCAATTAAATATATATTACTCATCTCAATGTACCTTCCACTTCTCTTTCATATTTTACAAGAAATGGGAGCAGGTGTTAATGGAGCAAAGTGGGCAGGTGTACGAGTGTTTCAGAGGGAAGAGTATGTGCTTACTTGAGCAGAGCCGAGAGGAAGCCTGCATGGCCGATGCTCACGGAGTGAAGGGACAGGTGTGAGATGAAGCAGAGACATGGCCAGGCAGGCTGTGGAGGGTCTGCAGCCAGAGAGCAGTGGGATCATTGCAGGGTTTCAAGTGATGGCAGCAAGATCAGGTCTGTGTATGGAGAAACTCACTCAGCTTTTGGAAGAGAGAATGGACTGGATGCAGGCCAGACAGGATGTCAGGAGACTAACTACAAGGCTGTTGCAGTGTCCCGCCAAGAAATGCCAGCTTGTCCTAAGATGCTGGGAGTGGGAGATGATGAGAACAAAGTCGAATGAGAGATATATAGGAGACAGAGAATGAGAACATAGCAGAAACAAACGTCATGCTATGACACAGAAAGAATATGAGAAGTCGTTACTTTCAGACCATATCCCCAGGGAATCTCAAATCAACTAAAAATTTATTTGCCTTAGGGAAGTTATTTATGAACCGAATTTTTCTTGTTCTCCTCACTCTTTAGCTGCCTGTTGCCCCTCTCTTCTCTCCTCGGACCTCCTTTACCCTTTTTTTCTAAGTCAGGCTCCCTTCAGCCTCACTTTCTGCTCATGACCATGCTTTCTGGTCCAGAGAAGAGCTAACAGCAGCCTGCAAGGAATTTCCACGTGCCCCATCACCATACCCGCCCGCTCCGTCATAGACCATCTTTCACCCGTTCCTCCGGACGCGCGGTCCGACCGCACCAGGGTCACACCGGCGACCCGCGCATCAGCTTCTATTCCCTTTGCCTGCTCACCTCTCCCCTTTCTCTCGGCGTCATCATTTTCCCACTCTATTAGATTCTCCCTATCAGTATAGAAATACGACGTAATTGTTTTCATTTAAAGAAGACCCTCTGAGCCCTTGTGCCTCCCCAGCCACGACCCCTCTTCTCTGCTTTCATTTGCAGTTGTACTTCACCAAAGAGTTGTCCATACCCACTGTCTGCAGTGTTTTACTTCCTCTTCTCTCTTGAAAACACACAGGAGGCTTGTGTTCCCGCCCCACCACTGGACCTACTGTCATTAAGGTCATAAGTGATAGTCCTGTTGCTAAAGCCACATGGCCAGTGACTGAATGGCCCAGGGGTATAAACCGCTGACCTTGCCTCGAGGTAGGGCAAACTGGGCGTGCAGGCTCCACTCCCGAGCCTCCCTGTGGCGCCAGACTGGAGGCCGTCTCCAGGAAACCACATTCTTGCTTTGCTTTCCTCTTGCTCTCTCCTGCTTCCTGTGCTCCCCTTCTCCCAAGATCACTGAGTAAACCTCTTGAACCGAGGTCCTCTCTCAGGCCCTGCTTCTAGCAACCCGACATAAGACAGTTCCTCTGTCCCATCACGGGATGTCCAGGGAAAACTTTCCACATCTGGGTCGAATATTAAATGCTCCTGCTATCGTAATTAACCTTGACCAAGATGTCAGTCTGTCGTGTGTCTGAAATTTTTAGAGTTAGTTAAGAAGTTCTGCCTGGGTCCTTCTGTCTCGCTGACCTAGTTTCACACAGATGAGGGTATCTTGCTATTAAAATTTTAACTAGCCTCCAGCACAGTTCCCAATAATTAACACAGATCTGGCACAGGGAAGGTATTCAATAAATATTTTGAATGAAAGAATTCTTTAACTCAACCCTCTGTTGGGCCTTACCCATTTGCCTCAGATTCTCTTTGTTTTAGTTCATACGTTCTGCTTCTTAGGATCTATAAGCTTGAATAGATGCTGACTTCTGCTTCCACGTTAGTGGGACACGAACTAAAAAGACAAAGCTTCTCCTCTTCTGAAAGGTCTGCTCCTTGGGAATGCAAAAAGCATTTAGTGCAGATGTCTTCTTACAAGGATCTCTTGTGGTTGGGAGGAGCCTTAATGGCCCTTTGTTCCAGCCACTTCTTGTTCTAATCTTTCCATCACGTGATGAGGCAGCACAGGCCTGGGCCCGATGCAGGCATGCAGTGAGATAATAAATATTATTCTAAGCCACTGAATTTTGAGCTAATGAGTTCCTCGGCAGATCCTAACAGTCTGCGATGAACTGGCGAGAGGCGTGCATCTGCTTCTAGGGAAGCATTTGGATTTAAGAGATGGAAGATCAGAATTCATTCTGAAAAGAAAGTTCAGGAACAGGAAAGGGCAGAGATCTAAGTGGACACTGATTAAAAACCAATGTTAGATTAAAAACTAGTTTTAGGAAAACCAGATCTCCAATATTGACCTGCCCCTCCAAAAAAATCAGCCCCTTGACAGCCCAGTGATCTTCACGCCCTGTACAATGAGATCCTGGGATTTCGCTTCCCTGGACAAGCACTGCGGTTTATTTTTAGAACCTAAATGTTTTCCTGAATAGATACTGTAATCTTTTGAAAATGCAGACTTCCAATACTCTTTTAAATGCCTTTTTCCCCCCTCAAATATGTGCTAACTTTTCACAACAGCTGTGCTTTTTCGTCTCTGCCAGCATCGGGATGCCCCATCTTTCCTGTTCATTGTATGAGGCCCTCCCTTCTCTGATGACTATAGGCAAAATCTTGCAGGGGCCCTCGAGTCTGTGGTCTGTTTCCCACAAGGGCATAAAATAAGAAGATGAGGGAAATACCCTTAATTGGAGTGGGCACGTTGATAACATGTCAAGACACGTTACAGATGGAGACTCTCGAAGTGAAAAAATGAGGAAGTATGTACTCTTGTACATGAGCTCAGCTTTATTATTTATAAGTGGAGGGACAAAACAATTGCTTTGTTATGATACGGATCCGGGGCGGTGACAGTATCACAGAGAACAAATCTCTTTGCAACCCATCGTGTTGTAGAGCATATATTCAGGCTTAATTCTGGATGAGATGTATAGAAATTCTGCAGGACACAGGCCTCTCTTCTCTTTGCAGCCTGCCCTGTATCAGGCAGGATATCTGGCGTCCCTGGCTCCTGCTGACTAAATGCCAGTAATTCCCCTTCAGTAATTGTAGCAATCAGAAATCCTCCCACAAATTTCTGAAACTGCCTTCTGAGTGCGGTACCCTCATGGGAAATCACTGCTCTATTCTTTAAAATTCATCATCAAGTCCTGAGGACTTTACTGTCAAAACAAATCCTGCCATTCCTAGTATATGATTAGTCCTTGAGCAGGACTCACCCTCAGCTCAGGAAAGGGGCATAATACATAGCCTGAGTCAATCAGTGCATTGTATCCGCTGGTGACAGTGGTTGGTTTGGGGTACGTGAGTCAATTGGAGCCAATGACACGTAATGGAATTTTAGCCTACCGTCTTGGGAAAGACATTCTGGTCTTCCCCGGGGAACTCGAATGGCAGAGACTGTAGGGTGTGGAGCTGCTATCGTCATTTTGCATCTTTTAGAGCCCGCAGTAAAAATCCACCCAGTGGGCCGCATAGTTGGCTCTGGATGACCTCTAGATGGCTCTTCCTGTGCTATAACTCCTGCTAGCTTTGAGAAGGAGGAAGCTGTATTTCTACTTCATGGTTGGGTTGGGGGGTGCCTAACAGCATGGTCTAGGAAGAACTTGTATATGCAATCTGTGGTCCTGGTGCTTTCTAGAATATTTTCTTGTACTGCTTCGATCCCTGAACCAGTTATGTGTCACCAAGGCTCCATCCTATACCCTTACGGGACGGGGGGAAAGGCAGGGTCAACGCGTAGGTGCACAAAACCACTTTCCCCGTCCTAATTATTTTGTTTATTGTCTGTCTTCCCCTACTAGCATCTAATTTTCATAAAGGACAAGAATTTTCACCTGTTTTGTTCACCACTGTATTCCCAGTGCCTAGGACAGTGCCGCAGAGAGATGAGGAAAAGGTAAGGCTTGGTTTCCTGGTTTTCTTTCTTTTTTTTTTTTTTAAGATTTTAAAAATTTATTTTAGAAAGAGAGAGTGTGTGTGCACAAGCAAGGGGGAGGGGCAGGAAAAGGGACAAGCAGATTTCGAGCTGAGCAGGAAGCCTGACTCGGGGCTCGATTGCACGACCCTGAGATCGTGACCTGAGCCAAAAATCAAGAGTCGGATGCTTAACCGACTGAGCCACCCAGGCGCCCTGATTTCCTGGTTCTCTGTATTTGCCACCTAAATGGTATTGATAGTCACTTTTTATTAACTTTTTATTGTAATATATTTCAAATATATATAAAGTAGAGGAAATGTAGATGAAACTCCTTGTGGCCATCACCCAACTTCACAATTATAGAAGCCAATCCAGTTTCCTGTTTTTCTGCCTCCACTCACCCTCTCTGCCCCTCTAACTAGATTCTATTAAATAAAATCCCAGAGCCTTGCACACACTCCTTTTAGCAACTTCTCTTATTTCTGGGATATTACCTCCTTGTTTATACCTTTTCTTTCTATCCACTCCTCCTTAGTCTCTGACCTCACGGGGAGCTCTGGAGGTGGATGGTTTTTGGGAGTTGTCTCACCTTGAGGTCAGGGGGGTGGGTCTTTATTATTCTTCTGCACTCCTGGACCAGTCATGGAGTCAGGGCTGCCCCCCTGCTGGAGGGCATGCATGCAGGCAGCGCTCTCTTGGGTTGATGGAGGGTGTCTCTTCATGCCTCACAGCACCCGTCCTAGTCCACTCCTCATGCTGTTGTATACCTTACCTTCACAGAGTGGTTCTGGGCACAGCTTCCCCAAGACTTGGCTTCATTTCTTTTCTTAGCAATTATAAGAGGAAGGTTGGTGGAATGCGTCTTAGTCCCTTCAGGCTGCTGTGGCAGAATCCCATAGACGGGGCCTTACAAACAACAGAAATCGACTTCTCACAGACCTGGAGGCTGGAAGTCCAGGCTCAAGCCTCCAGCAGATCCAGTGTCTGGTGAGAGCGTCCTGGTTCATCGAAGGCTGCCTTCTCACTGTGTCCTCATAGGCTGGGAAGGTCCAGGGAGCTCTGTGGGGTCTCTCTTCTAAGGCACTAACCCTATTCATGAGGGCTCCACCCTCATGACCTAAGAATCACCTCCCAAAGGCCTCACCTCCCAGTACCATTGCACTGAAGGTTGTGTTTCAGCATGAGAATTCTGGGGGACACAGACCTCAGTCTGTGGCAGGATCAAATATAGACACTGCAGCTGATCGGGGGCTACAGCTGATAGTCATCATCTCCTCCTCTGTTACCAATTCTGGAGAATCGGCACCTCTGTGGGGACAGGCAGCTTACTAGTGAAGTGACCTCCATTTCCGGGAGCATTATGTCCTTGCTCACAATGCCCTTCTTAGGCTTTGACTGCTGCATTTGTCCACTTACCTGTAGCACTGGTCATGAGAACACAAAGAGCCACCCAGTGGATTACCTGGGTATCAAATTTATTCTCTGTCCCCATGGTGTCAAAGCAGGGCACTGCCTGTTCATGATCAGGGTGGAGGCCCAGCGCCCCTGCCAGGACCATCTCTCCTTTTCTTGCCTGATCGACTTATGGCATGATGAGATTAAAGTGCCCCGGGCACTTCTATTCTTGAGCAGTCTACTTTTCCAGTACATGATTTCCTAAATAAATGACCGGAGAGCTCTTTGGCAAAGGACTATAGGACTCATTACTGTATTCACTTGGCTTTGGGACTCCTAAGGACCCGACCTCCCTTTCATTAGTGGGTTCTGGGTCAGAAAACTGGCTTAAGACTTCATGAAGATGGCGGAGGAGTAGGGGACCCCTTTTTCAGCCGGTCCCCTGAGTTGAGCTGGATAGGTACCA